>NW_027099759.1:0-1000 GCF_031753505.1 Anomalospiza imberbis | reverse complement strand
CCGGGATCTTTCCATCCTCATCTCACTGGGATCTTTCCATCCTCCTCATCCCACCGGGATCTTTCATCCTCCTGATCCCACTGGGATTTCCCTGCCCTCCTCAGCTTTTCCAATCCCCTCATCCCACTGGGATCTTTCCAATCTCCTCATCCCATTGAATCTTTCCAATCTCCTCATCCCATTGGATCTTTCCAATCTCCTCATCCCATTGGAATCTTCCCACCCTCTTCAGCTTTTCCATCCTCTTCATCCCACCAGGATCTTTCCAATCTCCTGATCCCACCGGGATCTTTCCATCCTCATCTCACTGGGATCTTTCCATCCTCTTCATCCCACCAGGATCTTTCCATCCTCTTCATCCCACCGGGATCTTTCCATCCCCCTCATCCCGCCAGGACCTCTCCAGTTTCCCCATCCCACCAGGGCTTTTCCACCCTCCTGATCCCACCAGGATCTTCCAATCTCCTGATCCCACCTGGACCTTTCCATCCCCCTCATTCCACTGGGATCTTCCCAACCTCCTCAGCTTTCCCACCCGGATCTCCCCCCCCGGAATTCCGGGCTCTCCCACCTTCTCCTTCTCCACCAGGGAAGGGATGAAGCTCCGTTTGTCCGCGGGCCGGTTGGTCACTGGGTGGATCCGCACCTCGTGGCTGAAGAAATCCACGGCCGGCTGGAAAACCGGGAACGCTCAGCCCCCAGCCCGCATTCCCAGTGGGAATTCCATCCCTGGGGCCACCCATCCCACATTCCCAGTGGGAATTCCATCTTTGGGGCCTCACCTCCCACATTCCCAGTGGGAATTCCATCCCTGGGGCCGCCCATCCCACATTTCCAGTGGGAATTCCATCCCTGGGGCCGCCCATCCCACATTCCCAGTGGGAATTCCATCCCTGGGGCCCGTCCATCCCACATTCCCAGTGGGAATTCCATCCCTGGGGCCTCACCTCCCACATTCCCAGTGGGAATTCCATCCCTGGGGCCTCACGTCCCACAATCC
>NW_027099758.1:0-1000 GCF_031753505.1 Anomalospiza imberbis | reverse complement strand
CCAAAACCTGGATCCCTCCTGGACCCCTGGCACCCCCCACTCCCCGATCCCCCTGAATTTGGGGTCTCTCCAGGGATTTCGGGGGGATTTCAGGGGCATTTCAGAGGGATTTGGGGGGGATTTGGGGGGGGTGGATTCTGGAGTCCCCCCAAAACCTGGATCCCTCCTGGACCCCTGGCACCCCCCACTCCCCGATCCCCCTGAATTTGGGGGTGTCTCCAGGGATTTGGGGGGGATTTCAGGGGCATTTTAGAGGGATTTTGGGGGGATTTGGGGGGGGGATTCTGGAGTCCCCCCAAAACCTGGATCCCTCCTGGACCCCTGGCACCCCCCCACTCCCCGATCCCCCCGAATTTGGGGTCTCTCCAGGGATTTGGGGGGGATTTCAGGGGCATTTTAGAGGGATTTTGGGGGGATTGGGGGGGGGTGGATTCTGGAGTCCCCCCAAAAACTTGGATCCCTCCTGGACCCCTGGCACCCCCCACTCCCCGATCCCCCTGAATTTGGGGTCTCTCCAGGGATTTTGGGGGGATTTCAGGGGCATTTTAGAGGGATTTGGGGGGGATTTGGGGGGGGGGGGGATTCTGGAGTCCCCCAAAAACTTGGATCCCTCCTGGACCCCTGGCACCCCCCACTCCCCGATCCCCCTGAATTTGGGGTCTCTCCAGGGATTTTGGGGGGATTTCAGGGGCATTTTAGAGGGATTTGGGGGGGATTTGGGGGGGGGGGGGATTCTGGAGTCCCCCCAAAACCTGGATCCCTCCTGGACCCCTGGCACCCCCCCACTCCCTGATCCCCCTGAATTTGGGGTCTCTCCAGGGATTTTGGGGGGATTTCAGGGGCATTTTAGAGGGATTTTGGGGGGGATTTGGGGGGGGGGGGGGGGGGATTTTGGAGTCCCCCCAAAAACTTGGATCCCTCCTGGACCCCTGGCACCCCCCCCACTCCCCGATCCCCCCGAATTTGGGGTCTCTCCAGGGATTTGGGGGGGATTTCAGGG
>NW_027099757.1:0-1000 GCF_031753505.1 Anomalospiza imberbis | reverse complement strand
GGGGGGGGTTGTGACACCCCCAGACCCCTGGGTGACATTGGGGGGGGTTGTGACACCCCCGGTGACACCCCCAGACCCCTGGGTGACACTGGGGGGGTTGTGACACCCCCAGACCCCTGGGTGACACTGGGGGGGGGTTGTGACACCCCCGGTGACACCCCCAGACCCCTGGGTGACACTGGGGGGGGTTGTGACACCCCCAGACCCCTGGGTGACACTGGGGGGGGGTGTGACACCCCCAGACCCCTGGGTGACACTGGGGGGGGGGTTGTGACACCCCCAGACCCCTGGGTGACACTGGGGGGGGGTTGTGACACCCCCAGACCCCTGGGTGACACTGGGGGGGCTGTAACACCCCCGGTGACACCCCCAGACCCCTGGGTGACACCGGCGGGGGGGTTGTGACACCCCCGGTGGCACCCCCAGACCCCTGGGTGACACTGGAGAGGTGGAGGGGGGGGTTGTGACACCCCCAGACCCCTGGATGACACTGGGGGGGGGGGGGTTGTGACACCCCCGCTGACACCCCCAGACCCCTGGGTGACACTTGGGGGGGGTTGTGACACCCCCGCTGACACCCCCAGACCCCTGGGTGACACCGGGTGGGGGTGGGGGGTGGTGTGACACCCCCGTGTCCCCCCCGCTGTCACCCCCATGTCCCCCCCACCCCCCTCCGCAGATGCTGGCGCTGCTGTGGCTGTCCCTGGTGACAGCGGTGACACCCGGGGGGGGCCACGGCGGGGCTCTGACCTTCCTGGCCCTGGGCGACTGGGGGGGGCTGCCCGAGCCCCCCTTTGTCACCCCGCGCCAGGTGGCCACGGCGGCGGCCATGGGCCAGGCGGCCACCGAGCTGGGCGGCGACTTCGTGCTGGCGCTGGGCGACAACTTCTACTACGCGGGGGGTGCGGGACGAGTGGGACCCGCGCTTCCAGGTAACCCCCGCGGGGACACCCCGAAACCGGGAGGAGGGCGGTGGGGGGTGGGGGGACACAGCTCTCCC
>NW_027099756.1:0-1000 GCF_031753505.1 Anomalospiza imberbis | reverse complement strand
TTTCATTTCTGGGGAGGGGGGAGGGAGTCCCCCACCTCATGCTGGAGGCAGGGGGAGGAGTTTTGGGCCCCCTCCCACCCAGGATTAGGGTGAACCCCCCCTTTTGTCGAGTGTTGTGGGGGGGTTTGGGGGGCTCTGTAACTCCCAGGAGTTGTTGGGAAGCCCCCCCCCCCGAATGGCTCCTCTCTTGCACCTACAGGTGTGGCTGCACAGGGCGGGGCCACCCCCATCCCGCCCACAGAGGGAGGAGCTTCTGCCAGGTACTCCCCCCCTCCCCCATGCCTTGCCAGCGGTGCAGGACCTGACCCTCCCCCCTCACAGCTGCCCCTCCCCCCGCAGCCTCTTCGGGACCCTCCGTGAGCCCCCGGCGCTGCCCCATGGGGGTAAGTCAGACCTCAACCCCCTCCCCCCCCGCACCCCTCAAAGCCAGTGGGGGCCCAGGTGTGACACCTGTCCCCCCCCCAGGCCACACCAACCCCTTCACGGCCCCCCGTGGCCCCCAGACCCTCCACCAACCCCTTCGAGAGCAGCGGCCCCGGTGAGTGACCCCCAGACCCACCCCGTTCCCCGGCCAGGGTGGGATCCGGGGGGTCCCAGCTCCGTGTCCCCTCTTTTAGGTGCTGCTTTCACCTTGTCCCCCGTTCCTGGGGGCTTCCCCAGCCCCTTCCAGGCCGATGGTAAGAGCCGGGGGGAAGCGAGGGTGTTAAATATTGTTAAGTTATATATATATATAAATATATATAAACTGCCCACCCCCCGACTGACCCCTCCCCATTTCCCCCTTGCCCAGGGTTGCCTTTCGCTGGGTTCAACGTTGCCAAAGCTTCCACCAACCCCTTCGTGGTGAGGACCGGGGAAGCGCGGGGCTGAGGGGGGGTCCCGGGCCCCCTTTCCCCGCCGCTGACGCCCTCGGTGTCCCCCCAGACGCTCCCGGCCCCGACGGCGCCGTTCGCCATCAGGCACCGGACCACCAACCCATTCCTATGACCGCCGCTGCACC
>NW_027099755.1:0-1000 GCF_031753505.1 Anomalospiza imberbis | reverse complement strand
GAAATTGGGAAAATTCCTCGGAAATTGGGAACCCCCCTGGAATGCTGGGGTCCCCCCCGTGTGGAGGCGGCGCTCAGGGACGCGCTCTGGGGATCATTTCGGGATCCCTCAGCTTTGCCCGGGGCAGAATTCCCAGATTCCTGGGGACAGAATTCCCAGATTCCCGGGGACAGAATTCCCAGATTCCTGGGGACAGAATTCCCAGATTCCTAGAACATTTCCAGGGACAGAATTCCCAGATTCCCGAGGACAGAATTCCTAGATTCCTAGAGCATTTCCAGGGACAGAATTCCCACATTCCTGAGTTTCCCGGGGACAGAATTCCCAGATTCCCTGAGCACAATTCCTGGTTTTCCAGGTTTCCTGGGGCAGAATTCCCAGATTCCTGAGGCAGCATTCCTGGTTTCCCAGAGCTTTTCCAGGGCCAGCATTCCCAGATTCCTGGGGCAGCATTCCCAGCATTTCCCGGGGCAGCATTCCCAGATTCCCGGAGCCTTTCTCAGGGCAGCATTCCCAGGTTTTTCCTGGGCCAGCATTCCCAGGATTTCCCCGGGCAGCATTCCCAGATTCCCAGGTTTTTCCCGGGCCAGCATTCCCAGGTTTCTCCTGGGCCAGCATTCCCAGATTCCCGGGCCAGCATTCCCAGATTCCCAGGATTTCCCTGGGCCAGCATTCCCAGGTTTTCCCGTTTTTCCCGTGGCAGCATTCCCGGATTCCCGGGGCAGCATTCCCAGGTTTTCCCGTTTTTCCCCGTGGCAGCATTCCCAGGTTTTCCCGTTTTCCCAGGGGCAGCATTCCCAGGTTTTCCCGTTTTTCCCCGTGGCAGCATTCCCAGGTTTTCCCGTTTCTCCCCGTGGCAGCATTCCCGTTTTTCCCCGTGGCAGCATTCCCGTTTTTCCCCGTGGCAGCATTCCCAGGTTTTCCCGTTTCTCCCCGGGGCAGCATTCCCGTTTTTCCCCGTGGCAGCATTCCCAGGTTTTCCCGTTTCTCCCCGTGGCAG
>NW_027099754.1:0-1000 GCF_031753505.1 Anomalospiza imberbis | reverse complement strand
CAAAAAACCCCACCCCACATGACCTAAATCCCATTTTTTTCCAAAAACCCCACCCCACATGACCTAAATCCCCATTTTTTTTCCCAAAAACCCCATCCCACATGACCTAAATCCCATTTTTTCCCCCTGGTGACCCCTAAATCCCATTTTTTTTCCAAAAACCTCTCCCCACATGACCTAAATCCCATTGTTTTCCCCCAAACCCCACCCTCATCCCCTAAATCCCATTTTTTTTTCCCCTGGTGACCCCTAAATCCCATTTTTTCCCAAAAAACCCCACCCCACATGCCCTAAATCCCATTTTTTCCCTCTGGTGACCCCTAAAATCCCATTTTTTTTCCCAAAAACCTCTCCCCACATGACCTAAATCCCATTTTTTCCCCCTTGTGACCCCTAAATCCCATTTTTTCCACAAAACCCCCACCCCACATGACCTAAATCCCATTATTTTTCCCCAAACCCCACCCCACATCCCCTAAATCCCATTTTTTTCCCAAAAACCCCACCACACATGACCTAAATCCCATTGTTTTCCCCCCAAACCCCACCCCACATCCCCTAAATCCCATTTTTTTCCCCCTGGTGACCCCTAAATCCCCATTTTTTTCCCCCAAACCCCACCCCACATGACCTAAATCCCATTTTTTTCCCCAAAACCCCCACCCTACATCCCCTAAATCCCATTTTTTTTCCCCTGGTGACCCCTAAATCCCATTTTTTCCCCCCAAACCCCACCCCACACTCCCTAATTCCCGGATTTTCCTGCCAGGGAGCCCGTTCCAGGTGCCGGTGTCGGACGTGGTGGACGCGTCCCGAGTGTCCTGCGGGGGTCCCGGGCTGACCCCCGGCCACGTCCGGGCCAACGTCCCCCAGACCTTCACCGTGGACACCTCCAAGGCCGGCGTGGCCCCGCTGGACGTCAAAGTCCAGGGCCCCAAAGGTCAGCAATGGGGAATTCGGGGGTTTTTGAGGGTGTTTCGTGGGATTTGGGGGATTTTGG
>NW_027099753.1:0-1000 GCF_031753505.1 Anomalospiza imberbis | reverse complement strand
AGCCCCCTCAGTGTCCCCAAAGCCCCCGCAGTGTCCCCATTGTCCCCAAAGCCCCACATTGTCCCCAAAGCCCCTGCAGTGTCCCCACCTTGTCACCATTGTCCCCAAAGTCCCCTCAAGGTCCCAGAGCCCCCTCAGTGTCCCCAAAGTCCCCACAGTGTCCTCGTTGTCCCCAAAGGCCCCGCAGTGTCCCCATTGTCCCCAAACCCCCACATTGTCCCCAAAGCTCCTGCAGTGTCCCCACAGTGTCCCCACCTTGTCACCATTGTCCCCAAAGTCCCCTCAAGGTCCCCAGAGCCCCCTCAGTGTCCTCAAAGTCCCCACAGTGTCCTCGTTGTCCCCAAAGCCCCCGCAGTGTCCCCATTGTCCCCAAAGTCCCCTCAGTGTCCCCAAAGCTCCTGCAGTGTCCCCACAGTGTCCCCACCTTGTCACCATTGTCCCCAAAGTCCCCTCAAGGTCCCCAGAGCCCCCTCAGTGTCCTCAAAGTCCCCACAGTGTCCTCGTTGTCCCCAAAGCCCCCGCAGTGTCCCCATTGTCCCCAAAGCCCCACATTGTCCCCAAAGCCCCTGCAGTGTCCCCACTGTCCCCACCTTGTCACCATTGTCCTCAAAGTCCCCTCAGTGTCCCCAAAGCCTCCACAGTGTCCCCATTGTCCCCAAAGCCCCACATTGTCCCAAAGCTCCTGCAGTGTCCCACAGTGTCCCCACCTTGTCATCATTGTCCCCAAAGTCCCCTCAAGGTCCCCAAAGCTCCTGCAGTGTCCCCACAGTGTCCCCACCTTGTCACCATTGTCCCCAAAGCCCCACAGTGTCCCCACTGTCCCCACCTTGTCCCCACGGCCTCCGCGGTGCCGTCCCCGGGATGTCACCACCTGTCCTAATTCCTGGGTGGCACCGCCCGGGTGGCGCCGTCAGGGGTGTCACCACCCCCAGAGGTGGCACCATTCCTTGGTTGTCACCACTCCCAGGATGTCACCATTCCTTGGATGTCACCATCTCCA
>NW_027099752.1:0-1000 GCF_031753505.1 Anomalospiza imberbis | reverse complement strand
CCCCAATTTCCCCCAATTTTTTCCCAATTTTCCCCATTTCCCCCCATTTTCCCCAATTTCCCCCCAATTTCCCCCATTTTCCCCCAAATTTCCCCCCCCATTTTCCCCCCATTTACCCCCAATTTCCCCCAGATTTCCCCCCCATTTTTTCCCAATTTCCCCCCAATTTCCCCAATTTTCCCCATTTTCCCCCAATATTTCCCCCCATTTCCCCCCATTTTTCCCCAATTTCCCCCAATTCCCCCCAATTTTCCCCATTTTTTTCCCAATTTTTTCCCAATTTTCCCCAATTTTCCCCATTTTCCACAATTTCCCCAATTTTCCCAATTTCCCCCCAATTTTTTCCCAATTATCCCCCCATTTCCCCCCAATTTTCCCAATTTCCCCCCAATTTCCCCCAATTTCCCCCAGATTTCCCCCCCATTTTTTCCCAATTTCCCCCCAATTTCCCCCAATTTTCCCAATATCGCCCCAATTTCCCCCAAATTTCCCCCCCATTTTTTCCCAATTTCCCCCATTTTTCCCCATTTTCCCCCATTTTCCCCCATTTTCCCCCAATTTTTCCCCAATTTCCCCCCAATTTCCCCCCATTTCCCCCCAATTTCCCCAATTTCCCCCCAATTCCCCCCAATTTTTTCCCATTTTTCCCCATTTTTCCCAATTTCCCCCCAATTCCCCCCGATTCCCCGCGCATTTCCCGAACCGTGGCGGTCAGCGCCGTGGCCGAGCCGGGGGTCCGAGCTGTGGCGGAGGCCTCCGGGCCGCGTCCAGGGGGCTCGCCGCGGCCGCCGAGGGTCACTCGCAGCGCCAGGGGGGTCAGCGTGTCCTGGGGGCAGCCCTGGCGCCCCGAAACGGGGGAGAAAACACGGATTTCACCCCAAATCGGGACCCCAGAATAAAAAAAAACCAAATTTAACCCGAATTTTAACCCGAATTTCACCCCAAATCGGGGACCCCTGAATAAAAAAAAACCAAATTTAACCCGAATTTAACCGAATTT
>NW_027099751.1:0-1000 GCF_031753505.1 Anomalospiza imberbis | reverse complement strand
CGCCAAGCCCCGCCCCCCACCTCGGGCCACACCCACCGGCCACACCCCCGCCGCCAGGTGCCGCGCGGCCACGCCCCCTCCGCGCCTCTATTGGTTGTGGCACCTGTCGGTTGCAAAGCGGCGCTCGCTGATTGGTCGGGCAGGTGCCGCCCGCGCGGTTTGATTGGTTAAAGGGGCGGGCGTGGGGAGCGGCGGCCAATGGGAGAGCGCGCTGCAACTTCTGGCCAATGGCAGCGCGTGGGGGGCGGGGCTGGCGTTGTCGTGGCGACCGGGCGGCTTCGGCCGGCAGGGGGCGCTGGGGGCCCAGTTCGGACCAGTTCGGACCAGTGACCTCCACCAGAGACCCCCCAGTGACCCCCCAGTGACCACCAGTGACCACCAGAGACCCCCCAGTGACCACCAGTGACCACCAGAGATCACCAGTGACCACCAGTGACCACCAGAGACCACCAGAGATCACCAGTGACCACCAGAGACCTCCAGAGACCACCAGAGACCAACAGTGACCCCCCAGTGACCACCAGTGACCACCAGAGACCCCCCAGTGACCACCAGAGACCACCAGAGATCACCAGTGACCACCAGTGACCACCAGAGACCTCCAGTGACCCCCCAGTGACCCCCCAGTGACCACCAGAGACCACCAGAGACCACCAGTGACCCCCCAATGACCTCCAGAGACCACCAGTGACCACCAGAGACCCCCCAGTGACCCGCCAGTGACCTCCAGTGACCACCAGAGACCCCCCAGTGACCACCAGTGACCTCCAGTGACCACCAGAGACCTCCAGTGACCTCCAGAGACCACCAGAGACCACCAGAGATCACCAGTGACCTCCAGAGATCACCAGTGACCACCAGAGACCACCAGTGACCACCAGTGACCTCCAGAGACCACCAGTGACCACCAGAGACCACCAGAGACCACCAGAGACCCCCAGAGACCACCAGAGACCTCCAGAGACCTCCCAGTGACCTCCAGAGACCACCAGTGACCACC
>NW_027099750.1:0-1000 GCF_031753505.1 Anomalospiza imberbis | reverse complement strand
CCCTAAAAATTCCAAATTCCCCTAAAAATTCCCAATATTCCCCAAAATTTCCCCCGAAAACTCCTAAAAAGCCACGAGAATTCCGAAATTCACCCAAAAATTCCCAAAAAATCCAAAAAAATCTCAAAATTTCCCCTAAAAATCCAAAGAAAATCCCGAAATTTCCCCTAAAGTCCAAAAATTCCCCCAAAAAATCCAGTAAAAAAAAATCCCCAAAATATCCCAGATTTTTCCCAAAAATTCCCAAAAAATACCCAAAAACTCCTGAAAAATTCCCAGGAAAACCAAAGAATTTCTTAAAAAATCCCAAATTCCCCACAAAAATTCCCAAAATTTCCCAAAAATTCCCCCAAAATTCTCAGAATTCCGAAGAAAAATCCCCAAAATTCCCCAAAAATTCTCCCAAAATTCCCAGAATTCCCAAAATTCCAACCAAAATCCCCAAAATTCCCCCCAGAATTCCCAAAATTCCAAAAATTCCCAAATTTCCCTAAAGTTCCCCCTAAAATTCCCAGAATTCCAAGGAAAATTCCCAAAAATTTCCCCAAAATTCCCCCCAGAATTCCCAAAATTCGGAAATTCCAAGGAAAATCCCCAAAATTCCCCCCAGAATTCCAAAATTCCAACCAAAATCCACAAAATTCCCAAGAAATTCCCCAAAAATTCCCAAAATTCCAAGGAAAATTCCCAAAATTTCCCGAAATTCCCCCCAAAATTCCCAGAATTCCAAGGAAAATTCCCCAAAATTTCCCCAAAAATTCCCCCCAAAATTCCCAGAATTCCTGAAATTCCAAAGAAAATTCCCAAAATTCCCCCAAAATTCCCCCCAGAATTCCCAGAATTCCGAAATTCCAAGGAAAATTCCCAAAATTTCCCCAAAATTCCCCCCAAAATTCCCAGAATTCCGGAAATTCCAAGGAAAATTCCCCAAATTTCCCCAAAATTCCCCCCAAAATTCCCAGAATTCCGGAAATTCCAACGAAAATTCCCAAAATTTCCC
>NW_027099749.1:0-2000 GCF_031753505.1 Anomalospiza imberbis | reverse complement strand
AGACACCCCAAAACCAGCATCAGACACACCACACCCTACAAAGACCCCCCAAAACCTCCATCAGACACCCCAAAACCCAAATGAGACCCAAAACCACCATGAGACCCCCCAAAACCACCATGAGACACCCCAAAACCACCATCAGACACCCCAAAACCCAAGTAAGAACCAAAACCACCATGAGACACCCCAAAACCACCATGAGGACCCCCAAACCCTACAAAGACCCCCCAAAACCTCCATCAGACACCCCAAAACCTCCATCAGACACCCAAAACCACCATGAGACACCCCAAAACCAGCATCAGACACCCCAAAACCTCCATCAGACCCCCCAAAACCACCATGAGGCCCCCAAAACCCTACAAAGAACTCACAAAACCCAAATGAGACCCCCCAAAACCTCCATCAGACACACCACACCCTACAAAGACCCCCCAAAACCTCCATCAGACACCCCAAAACCACCATCAGACACCCCAAAACCCAAATGAGACCCAAAACCACCATCAGACACCCCAAAACCACCATGAGGTCCCCCAAACCCTACAAAGAACTCACAAAACCCTACAAAGACCCCCCAAAACCTCCATCAGACACCCCAAAACCCAAATGAGACCCAAAACCTTCATGAGACACCCCAAAACCACCATGAGGCCCCCAAAACCCTACAAAGAACTCACAAAACCCTACAAAGACCCCCCAAAACCCAAATGAGACACCCCAAAACCCAAATGAGACACCCCAAAACCACCATCAGACACACCACACCCTACAAAGACCCCCCAAAACCTCCATCAGACACCCCAAAACCCAAATGAGACCCAAAACCACCATCAGACACCCCAAAACCACCATGAGACCCCCCAAAACCACCATCAGACACACCACACCCTACAAAGACCCCCCAAAACCTCCATCAGACACCCCAAAACCACCATGAGACACCCCAAAACCACCATGAGACACCCCAAACCCTACAAAGACCCCTCAAAACCTCCATCAGACACCCCAAAATCACCATCAGACACCCCAAAACCCAAATGAGACACCCCCAAAACCACCATGAGGCCCCCAAAACCCTACAAAGAACTCACAAAACCCTACAAAGACCCCCCAAAACCTCCCTCAGACCCCCCAAAACCCAAATGAGACACCCCAAAACCACCATGAGACACCCCAAAACCACCATCAGACACACCACACCCTACAAAGACCCCCAAAACCTCCATCAGACACCCCAAAACCACCATCAGACACCCCAAAACCCAAGTAAGAACCAAAACCACCATGAGACCCCCCAAAACCTCCATCAGACCCCCCAAAACCCAAATGAGACCCAAAACCTCCATGAGACACCCCAAAACCACCATGAGGTCCCCAAAACCCTACAAAGAACTCAGAAAACCCTACAAAGACCCCCCAAAACCCAAATGAGACACCCCAAAACCACCATGAGACACCCCAAAACCACCATCAGACACACCACACCCTACAAAGACCCCCCAAAACCTCCATCAGACACCCCAAAACCCAAATGAGACCCAAAACCACCACGAGACCCCCCAAAACCTCCATCAGACACCCCAAAACCACCATCAGACACCCCAAAACCACCATCAGACACCCCAAAACCCAACAAAGAACCAAAACCACCATGAGACACCCCAAAACCACCATGAGGACCCCCAAAACCCTACAAAGACCCCCCAAAACCTCCATCAGACACCCCAAAACCACCATCAGACACCCCAAAACCCAAGTAAGAACCAAAACCACCATCAGACACCCCAAAACCACCATGAGGCCCCCAAAACCTCCATCAGACACCCCAAAACCTCCATCAGACACCCCAAAATCACCATCAGACACCCCAAAACCTCCATCAGACACCCCAAAACCCAAATGAGACACCCCAAAACCACCATGAGGCCCCCAAAACCCTACAAAGAACTCACAAAACCCTACAAAGACCCCCCAAAACCTCCATCAGACACCCC
>NW_027099748.1:0-2000 GCF_031753505.1 Anomalospiza imberbis | reverse complement strand
CAAAAAACCCCGAAATCCCGAGGATCACCCCCAAATCCCCAAAATCCCGGAAATTCACCCCAAATAATTCCTAAATCCCCGAGGAGCAACCCAAAACCCCAAAATCCGGAGAATCAGCCCAAAAGAAACCCCGAATCCCCGAGGATCAACCCAAAAATTTCCTAAATCCCGGAGAATCAGCCCAAAAAATTCCCTAAATCCCGGAAAATCAGCCCAAAAAACCCCGAAATCCCCGAGGATCAACCCAAAATCCCCAAAATCCCGAGGATCAACCCAAAATCTCCAAATTCCCCGAGGATCAACCCAAAATTCCCTAAATCCCGGAAATTCAGCCCAAAAAACCCCAAAATCCCCGAGGATCGCCCCAAAATCCGGAGAATCACCCCAAAAAATTCCCTAAATCCCGGAGAATCAGCCCAAAAAAACCCAAAATCCCGGAAAATCACCCCCAAAAAAAACCCAAAATCCCGGAAAATCACCCCCAAAAAATCCCCCTGAAAAATCACCCCGAAAATCCATCCCAAAAAATTCCCTAAATCCCAGAAAATCACCCAAAAAAACCCCCAAAATCCCGGAAATTCACCCCAAAAAATTCCTTAAATCCCGGAAAATCACCCCAAAAAACCCCAAAATCCCCGGCAAATCATCCCAAAAAATTCCCTAAAATCCAGATTATCAACCCAAAAAACCCCAAAATCCCGGAGGATCAACCCAAAATCCCGGAGAATCAGCCCAAAAAAACAACAATCCCCGGATAATCACCCGAAAAAATTCCCCTGAAAAATCACCGCGAAAACCCCGAAAATCCACAACAAAAAAAAACCAAAATCCCCGAGGATCAACCCAAAAAATTCCCTAAATCCCGGAAAAATCAGCCCAAAAAACCCAAAATCCCCTGAGGATCGCCCCAAAATCCCGGAGAATCAGCCCAAAAAATTCCCTATATCCCCGAGGATCAACCCCAAAATCCCCAAAATCCCGGAAATTCACCCCAAAAAATTCCCTAAATCCCCGAGGATCAACCCAAAATCCCGGAGAATCAGCCCAAAAAAAACCCCAAAATCCCGGAAATTCACCCCAAAAAATTCCCTAAATCCCGGAAATTCACCCCAAAAAAACCCGAAATCCCCGAGGATCACCCCAAAAATTCCCGAAATCCCGGAGAGTCACCCCAAAAAATTCCCTAAATCCCGGAAAATCAGCACAAAAAAACCCAAAATCCCCGAGGATCGCCCCAAAATCCCCAAAATCCCGGAAATTCACCCCAAAAAATTCCCTAAATCCCCGAGGAGCAACCCAAAACCCCCAAAATCCGGAGAATCAGCCCAAAAAAACCCCAAAATCCCCGAGGATCAACCCAAAATCCCCGAAATCCCGGAGAATCAGCCCAAAAAAAACCCGAAATCCCGGAAATTCACCCCAAAAAATTCCCTAAATCCCGGAAATTCACCCCAAAAAAAACCCTAAATCCCGGAGAATCAGCCCAAAAAATTCCCTAAATCCCGGAAATTCCCCCCAAAAAATTCCCTAAATCCCGGAAATTCACCCCAAAAAAACCCCGAAATCCCCGAGGATCACCCCAAAAATTCCCGAAATCCCGGAGAATCAGCCCAAAAAATTCCCTAAATCCCGGAAATTCACCCCAAAAAATTCCCTAAATCCCCGAGGATCGACCCCAAAAAATCCCCGAAATCCCCGAGGATCACCCCAAAAATTCCCAAAATCCCGGAAATTCACCCCAAAAAAACCCAAAATCCCGGAAATTCAGCCCAAAAATTCCCTAAATCCGGAGAATCAGCCCAAAAAACCCCAAAATCCCCGAGGATCGCTCCAAAATCCCGGAAATTCACCCCAATAAATTCCCTATATCCCCGAGGATCAACCCAAAATCCCCAAATTCCCCGAGGATCAACCCAAAATTCCCTAAATCCCGGAAATTCAGCCCAAAAAAACCCCCAAATCCCCGAGGATCAACCCAAAAAAATCCCTAAATCAAGGAA
>NW_027099747.1:0-2000 GCF_031753505.1 Anomalospiza imberbis | reverse complement strand
CCCATTTTTTGTGATTTTTTCCCCCATTTTTTGGAATTTTTTCCCCATTTTATTTTGGATTTTTCCCCATTTTATTTGGATTTTTTCTCCATTTTCCCCCATTTTAATTCAAATTTTCCCCTTTTTTGTGATTTTTTCCCCATTTTAATTCAAATTTTCCCATTTTTTTGTGATTTTTCCCATTTTATTTTGAATTTTTTCCCCTTTTTTCCCCATTTTAATTGGAATTTTTCCCCTTTTTCTGTATTTTTTCCCCATTTTATTTTGAATTTTTCCCCTATTTTAATTCGAATTTTTCCCCTTTTTCTGTATTTTTTCCCCATTTTATTTTGAATTTTTTCCCCAATTTTTCCCCATTTTATTTTGAATTTTTTCCCCATTTTTCTGTATTTTTTCCCCATTTTATTTCCAATTTTCCCCATTTTTCCCCAATTTTTCCTCATTTTATTTAGATTTTTTTCCCCATTTTATTTGGATTTTTTTCCCCATTTTCCCCCATTTTAATTGGAATTTTTCCCCAATTTTTCCCATTATTTTCCCCATTTTATTTTGAATTTTTCCCCATTTTTCCCCATTTTAATTTGAATTTTTCCCCTTTTTTTGTGATTTTTTCCCCATTTTTTGTGATTTTTCCCCATTTTATTTTAATTTTTTCCCCAATTTTTCCCCATTTTATTTGGAATTTTTCCCATTTTTCTGTATTTTTCCCCATTTTAATTCCAATTTTTCCCATTTTTTCCCGAATTTTTCCCCATTTTATTTTGAATTTTTTTCCCCCATTTTATTTGGATTTTTTCCCATTTTTCCCATTATTTTCCCCATTTTATTTTGAATTTTTTTCCCATTTTTCCCCCATTTTATTTCGAATTTTTCCCCTTTTTTTGTGATTTTCCCCCATTTTATTTTGAATTTTTTCCCCTTTTTCCCCCAATTTTTCCCTATTTTATTTGGATTTTTCCCCCATTTTATTTTGAATTTTTTCCCCATTTTAATTCGAATTTTTCCCCTTTTTTTTTGTGATTTTTCCCCATTTTAATTTGATTTTTTCCCCATTTTATTTGAATTTTTTCCCCATTTTATTTGAATTTTTTCCCCATTTTTCCCCCATTTTAATTCAAATTTTTCCCATTTTTTGTGATTTTTCCCCCATTTTTTGGAATTTTTTCCCCATTTTTTTTGGTTTTCTCTCCATTTCTGAAATTTGTTTAAAATTCCCGAATTTTGGGTGAATTTTGCCCAAATTTGGGATTTTTTCCCCGTTTTTGTCCCCTCAGGTTCTGGACGCGCTGGCCAGGGCCTGCCCCCGCAGCGGCTGCTCGGAGAGCTGGTGAGCGGAATTCGGGAAAATTTGGGAATTTTTGGGAAAATTTGGAATTTGGGAAAATTTGGGAAAATTTGGGAAAATTTGGGAATTTTTTGGGAATTTTGGGAATTTTTTTGGGGAGTTTTTGGGATTTTTTTGAGGTTTTTTGGGCCATTTTTTGGGGTTTTTTTGGAATTTTTTTGAATTTTTTGTAATTTTTGATTTTTTTTGGGAATTTTTTTGGAATTTTTTGCGATTTTTTTCAAATTTTTTTGGGATTTATTTGGAATTTTTTTTGGAATTTTTTGAGATTTTTTTGCGGTTTTTTGGGGATTTTTTGGGGTTTTTTTGAGGATTTTCTGGGATTTTTTGGGGGATTTTTGGGGAATTTTTGGGATTTTTTGGGGTTTTTTCTGGGATTTTGGGGGGATTTTTTTGGGATTTTTTGGGAATTTTTGGGGGTTTTTTTTTGGGATTTATTTGGAAATTTTTTGGAATTTTTGGGTTTTTTGGGGGGAATTTTTGGAGGTTTTTTGGGATATTTTGGGAATTTTTAGAGATTTTTTTAGGGGGAATTTTTGGGAATTTTTTTGGGGTTTATTTGGGAATTTTTGGGAATTTTTTGGGGGCTTTTTTGGTTTTTTTTGGGGAATTTTTGGGTTTTTTGGGGATTTTTTTGGGAATTATTCAGAATTTT
>NW_027099746.1:0-2000 GCF_031753505.1 Anomalospiza imberbis | reverse complement strand
CGGGATCATCGATTCCCAACGGATCGAGAACTTTGGGATTCCCCTGGACTGAGAACTTTGAGATCCCCAAATTCCAACAGATCCAGGACTTTGTGATCCCCATGGATCAAAAACTTTGGGATCCCCAATTCCCCATGGAGTGAGAACATCGGGATCCCCCTGGAATGAGAACTTTGAGATCCCCGGTTCCCAGTGGATCAAGAACTTCGGGATCCACCATTCCCCATGGACTGAGAAGTTTGGGATCTTGAATTCCCAATGGATCGAGGACTTTGGGATCACCAATTCCCAACGGATCGAGAACCTCGGGATCCCCTTGGAATGAGAACTCTGCGATCTCCATGGATTGAGAACCTTGGGATCAGGAATTCCCAACGGATCGAGAACTTTGGGATCCCCAACTCCCAGCAGATCCCAAACTTTGGGATCCCCAGTTCCTCATGGAATGAGAACTTTGGCGTCTGGAATTCCCAGTAGATCCCGAACTTTGGGATCCCCAATTCCCAACAGATCCTTAACTTTGGGATCCCCATGAATGGAGAACTTCGGCATCTGGAATTCCCAGTAGATCCCGAACTTTGGGATCCCCAATACCCAGGGGATCAAGAACTTTGGGATCCCCCTGGGACGAGAACTTTGGGATCCCCGCAGATCAAAAAGTTTGAGATCTGGAATTCCCAGTGGATCGAGAACTTTGGGATCCCCATGAACTGAGAACTTTGGGATCCCCAGTTCCCAACAGATCCCGAACTTTGGGATCTCCGTGAACGGAGAACTCTGGGATTTGGAATTCCCAGGGGATCAAGAACTTGGGGATCCCCATGAACTGAGAACTCTGGGATCTGGAATTCCCAGTGGATCGAGAACTTTGGGATCCCCGAATCCCAGTGGATCCCGAACTTTGGGATCCCCAGTTCCCAACGGATCGAGAGCTTTGGGATCCCCAATAAAAGGAGGACTTTGGGATCTGGAATTCCCAGTAGATCCCAAACTTTGGGATCCCCAGCTCCCAACGGATCGAGAACTTTGGGATCCCCAGCTCCCAACGGATCGAGAACTTTGGGATCCCCACGAACTGAGGACTTTAGGATCTGCAATTCCCAGTGGATCCCGAACGTTGGGATCCCCAATTCCCCCTGGACTGAGAACTTTGGGATCCCCAATTCCCAGTGGATCCCGAACTTTGGGATCCCCAGCTCCGAACGGATTGAGAACTTTGGGATCCCCATGAACTGAGAACTTTGGGATCCCCAATTCCCCCTGGACTGAGGACTTTGGGATCCCCAATTCCCAGTAGATCCCGAACTTTGGGATCCCCAGCTCCCAACGGATCGAGAACTTTGGGATCCCCATGAACTGAGAACTTCGGGATCCCCAATTCCCAAGAGATCCCAAACTTTGGGATCCCCATGAACTGAGGACTTTGGGATCCCCAATTCCCAAGAGATCCCAAAGTTTGGGATCGCCATGAACGGACACCTTTGGGATCTGCAATTCCCAAGAGATCCCAAACTTTGGGATCCCCATGAACGGACACCTTTGGGATCTGCAATTCCCAGTGGATCCCGAACTTTGGGATCTCCATGAACTGAGGACTTTGGGATCTGCAATTCCCAAGAGATCCCAAACTTTGGGATCCCCATGAACTGAGGACTTTGGGATCTGCAATTCCCAGTAGATCCCGAACTTTGGGATCCCCAGCTCCCAACGGATCGAGAACTTTGGGATCCCCAATTCCCCCTGGACTGAGGACTTTGGGATCCCCAATTCCCAGTGGATCCCGAACTTTGGGATCCCCAGTTCCCAACGGATCGAGAACTTTGGGATCCCCACGAACTGAGGACTCTGGGATCCCCAATTCCCAAGAGATCCCAAACTTTGGGATCCCCATGAACTGAGGACTTTGGGATCTGCAATTCCCAGTGGATCCCGAACTTTGGGATCGCCATGAACGGACACCTTTGGGATCTGCAATTCCCAAGAGATCCCAAACTTTGGGA
>NW_027099745.1:0-2000 GCF_031753505.1 Anomalospiza imberbis | reverse complement strand
ATCCCCCAATTCCCCCCAAACCACCCCCAAATACCCTCCAAGCCCCCCAAAATCCCCCCCAAATCCCCTCCAAGCTCCCCAAAATCCCCCCCAACTCCCTCCAAAATCCACCCCAAGCTCCCCAAATCCCCCCAAATCCCCTCCAAGCTCCCAAAATCCCCCCCAAATCCCCCAAAATTCCCCCCAAATCCCCCCCAAAATCCCCCCCAAATCCCCCAAAATTCCCCCAAATCCCCCCAAATCCCCTCCAAGCTCCCCAAAATCCCCCCAAAATCCCCCCAAAATCCCCCCAAACCACCCTCAAATCCCCCCGAAACCCCCCCAAATCCCCCCAAGCCCCCCAAATCCCCCCAAATCCCCCGGCCCCGCGCTCACCGCCGCTGCCCCCCGGGCTCTCTGCGTCCCCGCCCTTGCCCAGGGGGGTCTCGGCCTCCAGGAACCCCCGCAGGGCCTCGGCCGCCCCCTGCCCGCGCTGCTGCTCCCGCTGCCGGCGCCGCTCGGCGCGCTGCCGCTGCCAGGCCTGCGCCCCGAAACCATCAGGGGACCCCAAAAACATCGGGGAACCCCGAAAACATCGGGGAATACCAAAAAACCCACCCCAAACCAACCCCGAACCCAGCCCAAACCCAGCCCAAATCCAGCCCAAACCCAGCCCAAACCCAGCCCAAACCCAGCCCGAATCCCTGCTGCCGCTGCCAGGCCTGCGCCCCGGAACCGTCAGGGGACCCCAAAAACATCGGGAACCCCAAAAACATCGGGGAACCCCAAAAACATCGGGGAACCCAAAAACCCACCCTGAACCCAGCCCAAACCCACCCCAAACCCAGCCCGAACCCAGCCCAAACCTACCCCAAACCCAGCCCAAACCCAGCCCGAACCCACCCCAAACCCAGCCCGAATCCCCGCTGCCGCTGCCAGGCCTGCGCCCCGAAACCGTCAGGGGACCCCAAAACAGCGGGGACCCCCGAAAACATTGGGGAACCCCAAAAAACATTGGGGAACCCCGAAAACCCACCCCAAACCCAGCCCAAACCCAGCCCAAACCCAGCCCAAACCCACCCCACATCCCTGCCCCCGCTGCCAGACCTGCGCCCCAAAACCGTCAGGGGACCCCGAAACAGCGGGGACCCCAAAAACAGCGGGGAACCAAAAAACATCGGGGAACCCCAAAAAACATCGGGGAACCCCGAAAACCCACCCCAAACCCAGCCCAAACCCAGCCCGAACCCAGCCCAAACCCAGCCCGAATCCCCGCCGCCGCTGCCAGGCCTGCGCCCCGGAAACGTCAGGGGACCCCAAAACAGCGGGGACCCCAAAAACATCGGGGAATACCAAAAACATCGGGGAACCCCCAAATACCCAGCCCAAACCCAGCCCAAACCCAGCCCAAACCCAGCCCGAACCCAGCCCGAACCCAGCCCGAATCCCCGCCGCCGCTGCCAGGCCTGCGCCCCGGAAACGTCAGGGGACCCCAAAACAGCGGGGACCCCAAAAACATCGGGGAACCCCGAAAACATCGGGGAACCCCCAAATACCCAGCCCAAACCCACCCCGAACCCAGCCCAAACCCAGCCCAAACGCAGCCCGATCCCAGCCCGAATCCCCGCTGCCGCTGCCAGGCCTGCGCCCCGAAACCGTCAGGGGACCCCAAAACAGCGGGGATCCCAAAAAACATTGGGGAACCCCGAAAACTCACCCCAAACCCAGCCCAAACCCAGCCTAAACCCACCCCACATCCCCGCTGCCAGGCCTGCGCCCCGGCACCGTCAGGGGACCCCGAAACATCGGGGACCCCGAAAACATCGGGGACCACAAAAAACATCGGGGAACCCCAAAAAACATCGGGGAACCCCCAAATACCCAGCCCAAACCCAGCCCAAACCCAGCCCGAATCCCCGCTGCCGCTGCCAGGCCTGCGCCCTGAAACCGTCAGGGGACCCCAAAACAGCGGGGACCCCAAAAACATCGGGGAACCCAAAAACATCGGGGAACCCAAAAAC
>NW_027099744.1:0-2000 GCF_031753505.1 Anomalospiza imberbis | reverse complement strand
GTCTGGCTGGGGGGGTCAAAGGTCAGAATTCCCAAAAAAAAATCCCGAAATCCCAAAAAAACCCCGTTGAAATAACCCAAAATGGAGAAAATCCACACCTAAATAACCAAAAATGGCCAAAATACACCCAAAAATGGCCTTGGGGACACCCAGTGACAAAGGACAACAAGGGTGGACAGCAGCAGGGTCTGGCTGGGGGGTCAAAGGTCAGAATTCCCGAAAAAAATTCCCAAAATCCCAAAAAAACCCCATTGAAATAACCCAAAATGGGGAAAATCCACACCAAAATAACCAAAAACGGCCAAAATCCACCCAAAAATGGCCTTGGAGAAGGGACACCGAGGTGACACCGAGGGTGGACAGCAGCAGGGTCCGGCTGGGGGGTCAAAGGTCAGAATTCCCGAAAAAAATTCCCGAAATCCCAAAAAAACCCCGTTGAAATAACCCAAAATGGGCAAAAACGGCCCCAAAATAACCAAAAATGGTCAAAATCCACCCAAAAATGGCCTTGGAAAAGGGACACTGAGGTGACACCGAGGGTGGACAGCAGCAGGGTCCGGCTGGGGGGTCAAAGGTCAGAATTCCCGAAAAGAATTCCCGAAATCCCGAAAAAACCCCGTTAAAATAACCCAAAATGGGGGAAATCCACACCAAAATAACCAAAAACGGCCAAAATCCACCCAAAAATGGCCTTGGAGAAGGGACACCGAGGTGACACCGAGGGTGGACAGCAGCAGGGTCCGGCTGGGGGGGTCAAAGGTCAAAATTCCCGAAAAAAATCCCGAAATCCCGAAAAAACCCCGTTGAAATAACCCAAAATGGGCAAAAACGGCACCAAAATAACCAAAAATGGCCAAAATCCACCCAAAAATGGCCTTGGAGAAGGGACACCGAGGTGACACTGAGGGTGGACAGCAGCAGGGTCCGGCTGGAGGGTCAAAGGTCAGAATTCCCCAAAAAAATTCCCAAAATCCCAAAAAAACGCCATTGAAATAACCCAAAATGGGGAAAATCCACACCAAAATAACCAAAAATGGCCAAAATCCACCCAAAAATGGCCTTGGAGAAGGGACACTGAGGTGACACCGAGGGTGGACAGCAGCAGGGTCCGGCTGGAGGGGGGGTCAAAGGTCAGAATTCCCAAAAAAAATTCCCGAAATCCCAAAAAAACCCCGTTGAAATAACCCAAAATGGGCAAAAACGGCCCCAAAATAACCAAAAACGGCCAAAATCCACCCAAAAATGGCCTTGGGGACACCCAGTGACAAAGGACAAAGAGGGGGGACAGCAGCAGGGTCTGGATGGGGGGGTCAAAGGTCAGAATTCCCGAAAAGAATTCCCGAAATCCCAAAAAAGCCCCGTTGAAATAACCCAAAACGGGGGAAAAGGGCACCAAAATAACCAAAAATGGCCAAAATCCACCCAAAAATGGCCTTGGAGAAGGGACACTGAGGTGACACCGAGGGTGGACAGCAGCAGGGTCCAGTTGGGGGGGTCAAAGGTCAGAATTCCCGAAAAGAATTCCCGAAATCCCGAAAAAACCCCGTTGAAATAACCCAAAATGGGGAAAAACGGCACCAAAATAACCAAAAATGGCCAAAATCCACCCAAAAATGGCCTTGGAGAAGGGACACCGAGGTGACATCGAGGGTGGACAGCAGCAGGGTCTGGATGGGGGGGTCAAAGGTCAGAATTCCCGAAAAAAATTCCCGAAATCCCAAAAAAGCCCCATTAAAATAACCCAAAATGGAGAAAATCCACACCAAAATAACCAGAAATGGCCAAAATCCACCCAAAAATGGCCTTGGAGAAGGGACACCGAGGTGACACCGAGGGTGGACAGCAGCAGGGTCCGGCTGGAGGGGGGGTCAAAGGTCAGAATTCCCAAAAAGACAAAAAACCCAAAAATGGCCAAAATCCACCGAGGTGACACCAAATGGGGAAAATCCACACCAAAATAACCAAAAACGGCCAAAATCCACCCAAAAATGGCCTTGGAG
>NW_027099743.1:0-2000 GCF_031753505.1 Anomalospiza imberbis | reverse complement strand
AAAAACGGAACCTAAAAATCCCCAAATCCCCAAAATTCACCCCAAAAACTGAACCTAAAAATCCCCAAATCCCCAAAATTCACCCCAAAAACGGAACCTAAAAATCCCCAAATCCCAAAATTCACCCCAAAAACGGAACCTAAAAATCCCCAAATCCCCAAAATTCACCCCAAAAACGGAACCTAAAAATCCCCAAATCCCCAAAATTCACCCCAAAAACGGAACCTAAAATCCCCAAATCCCCAAAATTCACCCCAAAAACTGAACCTAAAAATCCCCAAATCCTGGGAATTCACCCCAAAAACGGAACCTAAAAATCCCCAAATCCCCAAAATTCACCCCAAAAACGGAACCTAAAAATCCCCAAAATCCCCAAAATTCACCCCAAAAAACGGAACCTAAAAATCCCCAAATCCCCAAAATTCACCCCAAAAACGGAACCTAAAAATCCCCAAATCCCCAAAATTCACCCCAAAAACGGAACCTAAAAATCCCCAAATCCCCAAAATTCACCCCAAAAACGGAACCTAAAAATCCCCAAATCCCCCAAAATTCACCCCAAAAACTGAACCTAAAAATCCCCAAATCCCCAAAATTCACCCCAAAAACTGAACCTAAAAATCCCCAAATCCTGGGAATTCACCCCAAAAACGGAACCTAAAAATCCCCAAATCCCCAAAATTCACCCCAAAAACGGAACCTAAAAATCCCCAAATCCCCAGAATTCACCCCAAAAAACGGAACCTAAAAATCGCCAAATCCCCAAAATTCACCCCAAAAACTGAGCCTAAAAATCCCCAAATCCCCAAAATTCACCCCAAAAACTGAACCTAAAAATCCCCAAATCCTGGGAATTCAACCCAAAAACGGAACCTAAAAATCCCCAAATCCCCAAAATTCACCCCAAAAACTGAACCTAAAAATCCCCAAATCCCCAAAATTCACCCCAAAAACGGAACCTAAAAATCCCCAAATCCCCAAAATTCACCCCAAAAACGGAACCTAAAAATCCCCAAATCCCCAAAATTCACCCCAAAAACGGAACCTAAAAATCCCCAAATCCCCAAAATTCACCCCAAAAACTGAACCTAAAAATCCCCAAATCCCCAAAATTCACCCCAAAAACGGAACCTAAAAATCCCCAAATCCCAAAATTCACCCCAAAAACGGAACCTAAAAATCCCCAAATCCCCAAAATTCACCCCAAAAACTGAACTGAAAAATCCCAAATCCCCAAAATTCACCCCAAAAACGGAACCTGAAAATCCCCAAATCCCCAAAATTCACCCCAAAAACGGAACCTAAAAATCCCCAAATCCCCAAAATTCACCCCAAAAACGGAACCTAAAAATCCCCAAATCCCCAAAATTCACCCCAAAAACTGAACTGAAAAATCCCCAAATCCCCAAAATTCACCCCAAAAACTGAACCTAAAAATCCCCAAATCCCCAAAATTCACCCCAAAAACGGAACCTAAAAATCCCCAAATCCTGGGAATTCACCCCAAAAACTGAACCTAAAAATCCCCAAATCCCCAAAATTCACCCCAAAAACGGAACCTAAAAATCCCCAAATCCCCAAAATTCACCCCAAAAACGGAACCTAAAAATCCCCAAATCCCCAAAATTCACCCCAAAAACGGAACCTAAAAATCCCCAAATCCCCAAAATTCACCCCAAAAACTGAACCTAAAAATCCCCAAATCCCCAAAATTCACCCCAAAAACTGAACCTAAAAATCCCCAAATCCCCAAAATTCACCCCAAAAACGGAACCTAAAAATCCCCAAATCCCCAAAATTCACCCCAAAAACTTGAACCTAAAAATCCCCAAATCCCCAAAATTCACCCCAAAAAACGGAACCTAAAAATCCCCAAATCCCCAAAATTCACCCCAAAAACGGAACCTAAAAATCCCCAAATCCCCAAAATTCACCCCAAAAACGGAACCTAAAAATCCCCAAATCCCCAAAATTCACCCCAAAAACGGAACCTAAAAATC
>NW_027099742.1:0-3000 GCF_031753505.1 Anomalospiza imberbis | reverse complement strand
ACAGGGACATGGGGACAGTGTCACAGTATCACACTGCCATGGGGACAGCACAGTGTCACCAGTGTCATACTGCCATGGGGACAGCACAGTGACACCAGCTCTCCTCGGCCGACATGGCCTCGGGGCTCGGGGCTGCTGGACAGGCTGCCTGGGGACAGGGGGACACGGGGACAGTGTCACAGTGTCACAGTGTCACACTGCCATGGGGACAGCACAGTGTCACAGTGTCACAGTGTCACAGTGTCACACTGCCATGGGGACATGGGGACAGCACAGTGACACCAGCCCTCCTCGGCCGACATGTCCTCGGGGCTGCTGGACAGGCTGCCTGGGGACAGGGACATGGGGACAGTGTCACAGTGTCACCATGGGAATGCCACAGTGTCACCAGAGTCACCATCCTGCCTGGGGACAGGGACATCACAGTGTCACCGGTGTCACCACACTGCTGGACAGGCTGTCCGGGGACAAGGACAGTGTCACTGCCTGGGGGCAGGGACAGGGACTGGTGACACTGCCACCACCATGGGCACAGTGTGGTGGCACCGTGGCTGGCACCTGCGCTGACACCCGGCACTGTCACTGTCACCACCATGGGCACTTTGTCACCATCACTGCCACCCTCGCTGTCACCGTTCCCTCGTCACCATCGCTGCCATCCCTGTTTGCCACGCCGTTCCCCACCACTGTCACTGTCACCCTGCCACTTCCAGTGCCACCCTTGCTGCCACCCTGTCACCCCTGCTGTCCCCTCACCGTTGACAATGTCCGTCCTGCCGTCCATGCTGCCGCCCTTGTCCGACATCACCGCTTCCCACGGGAATCCCTGCGGGGACACGGGGACACGGGGACAGGGGGACATGGGACAGAGGGACACGGGGACAGGGGGACATGGGGACAGGGGGACACGGGGGACACGGGGGACATGGGGACAGGGGGACATGGGACAGGGGGACACAAGGACACGGGGACACGGGGACACGGGGACAGGGGACAATGGGGACAGGAGACAGGGACAGGGGGACACGGGGACATGGGGACACGGGGACAAGGGGACATGAGGACATGGGGAGAGGGGGGACATGGGGACAGGGGGACAGGGGGACACGGGGACAGGGGGACAGGGGGACACGGGGACAGGGGACATGGGACAGGGGAACATGGGGACAGGGGGACACGGGGGACACGGGGGACATGGGGACAGGGGGACATGGGACAGGGGGGACACGGGGACACGGGGACACAGGGACACGGGGACAGGGGACATGGGGACAGGGGGACACGGGGGACACGGGGACAGGGGACATGGGGACAGGAGACAGGGACAGGGGGACACGGGGGACATGGGGACACGGGGACAAGGGGACATGAGGACATGGGGAGAGGGGGACATGGGGACACAGGGACATGAGGACACAGGGAGAGGGGGGACACATGGACACGGGGACAGGGGGACAAGGGGACATGGGGACATAGGGGGACAGGGGGACACAGGGACACATGGACACAGGGACAGGGGGACACGGGGACAGGGGGACACGGAGCTGGAGCGGCCCTGCCACAGCCACCACAGGATGTCCCCTTGTCCCCATCCCACCCCAGCACCATGGGCGCTCCCAAAATCCCCATTTTCCACGGAAAAAACAACCTGGGAATGCTCCAGGACACCCAGCCCTGCTCAGCATCCCGGGAAAAGCTGATCCCAAGGGATTTGTCATCCCAAAAATCCATTTCTGAACGTTCCCCCACAAAATTCCCGTTTTCCCACCGGCCACAGAGCACCACGGGGTCGAGGTCTGGTCCCAAAATCCCAATTTTCCATGGAAAAACCACCTGGGAATGCTCCAGGACACCCAAGCCTGGCCTGGTTCTTCCCCAAATTCCCAATTTTCCATGGAAAAAACAACTGGGAATGCTCCAGGACACCCAGCCTGGCCTGGTTCTTCCCCCAAATTCCCAATTTTCCATGGAAAAACCAACTGGGAATGCTCCAGGACTGTTCAGCATCCCGGGAAAATCCAATCCCAAGGGATTTGGGATTCTAAAGATCCATCTTTAAACACACTCCCACCAAAAAATTCCCTCTGGAATCTCTCCAGGAGAGCCATGCCAGTCCCCCAGCCTCCCAAAAAAACCCCATTTCCATGGGAATGGGCAGCAGCAGAGCCCTGGAATTCCATGGAATTCCCTGGAATTCTGCTGGAATCCCACACAACCCCAAGGGCCAGCACTGGAATTACCCCTCCCCCTTCAAACCCCTCCAGTTTTGCCTCCAATCCCGGGAATTTTTTGCTCCCATTCCCAGGTGAGGGATCGGGAAGAAGCTTCCCAAGGCTGGGAATCCATTCCTGATCCAGAGGGGGGTGGGAAATTCGGGAATTGCAGGGAATGCTCCCAAAATCCCGGGATTCCGCGGCTGCCTGAGCGCATCTGGACAGGCTCAGGCTGACGCTGCTGCTCCCAAAAATATCCCAAAAACATCCCGGGGCATTCCAGAGTCTCTGGAAACGGGATCCGGCCTCCCTGCTGCCCCTCCAGACTGGGAGAGACTGGGAGAAACTGGGAGAGAAACTGGGAAAAAAACTGGGAGAAACTGGGAAAAAAACTGGGAGAAACTGGGAAAAAAAATGGGAGAAACTGGGAAAAAAACTGGGAGAAACTGGGAGAAACCAGGATAAACTGGGACAAAAACTGGGGTAAACTGGGAGGAAGTGGGATAAAAACTGGGATAAAGTGAGAGAAACTAAAACTGGGAGAAACTGGGAGAGAAACTGGCAGAAAAACTGGGAGACAATGGGAGAGACTGGGATAAAAACTGGGGTAAACTGGGAGAAACTGGGAGGCCCCAAATCCTCAGGAATGGAACCACAAATCCCTCAGGGATGGGATGGATCCCCCAAATCCACTGGGATGGAGCTCCCAAATCCCTCAGGAATGGATCCCCCAAATCCTCAGGAATGGATCCCCCAAATCCTCTGGGATGGGATGGATCCCCCAAAT
>NW_027099741.1:0-3000 GCF_031753505.1 Anomalospiza imberbis | reverse complement strand
AAATCCACGAAATTCCCAAAAAAATCCCCAAAATTCCCAAAAAAATCCACGAAATTCCCAAAAAAATCCACAAAATTCCAAAAAAATCCCCCAAAATTCCCAAAAAAAAACCCCACAATTCCCAAAAAAATCCACAGAATTCCCAAAAAAAATACACAAAATTCCCAAAAAAATCCACAAAACATCCACAAAATTCCCAAAATTCCCCAAAAAAATCCCCACAATTCCCAAAATAATCCACAAAATTCCCAAAAAAAATCCACACAATTCCCAAAAAAAATCCACGAAATTCCCAAAAAATCCACAGAATTCCCAAAATTCCCCCAAAAAATCCCCCAAAATTCCCAAAAATCCACAAAAAATCCACAAAATTCCCCAAAAAAATCCACAAAATTCCCAAAAAAAATCCACGAAATTCCAAAAAAAATCCCCACAATTCCCAAAATTCCCGGGAAAACGTCGGAGCAAAAACCGGGAAAATGTCACCGGGGCAGGGGGAAAGGAGACGGGATCAACACAATTCCCGAAAAATACACAGAATTCCCAAAAAATCCCCGGAATTCCCAAAAAAATCCACAAAATTCCCAAAAAATCCACACAATTCCCAAAAAAAATCCCGGAATTCCCAAAAAAATCCCCAAATTCCCAAAAATCCACAAAATTCCCCAAAATTCCCCAAAAAATCCCCACAACTCCCCAAAAAAATCCACGAAATTCCCAAAATATCCAAAAATTCCCCAAAAAAAATATCCCCAAAATTCCTAAAATATCCCCAAACTTCCCCCAAAAATACACCAAATTCCCAAAAAAACCCACAAAATTCCCAAAAAATCCCCAAAATTCCCAAAAATCCCCACAATTCCCAAAATAAAAAAAATCCCACAATTCCAGAAAAATCCACAAAATTCCAAATTCCCGGAAAACATCGGAGCAAAACCGGGAAAATGTCACCAGGGCAGGGGGAAAGGAGACGGGATCAACACAATTCCCGAAAAAATCCACAGAAATTCCCAAAAAAATCCACGAAATTCCCAAAAAAAATCCCTAAAATTCCCAAAATATCCCCAAAATTCCCAAAAAATCCACAGAATTCCCAAAATTCCCCCAAAAAATCCCCCAAAATTCCCAAAAATCCACAAAAATCCACAAAAATTCCCCCCAAAAATTCCCCAAAATTCCCAAAAATCCACAAAAATCCCCAAAATTCCCCAAAAAATCCCCAAAATTCCCCCAAAAAATCCCCAAATAACCCCAAAAAATTCCACAAAATTCCCCCAAAAAATTCCCCACAATTCCCAAAAAAAATCCACGAAATTCCCAAAAAAATCCACAAAATTCCCAAAAAAATATCCACGAAATTCCCAAAAAATCCACAAAATTCCCCAAAAAAATCCCCAAAATTCCCCAAAAAATCCACGAAATTCCAAAAAAAATCCACGAAATTCCCAAAAAATCCCCACAATTCCAAAAAAATTCCACAAAATTCCCAAAAAAATCCCAAAATTCCCAAAAAAATCCACAAAATTCCCAAAAAATCCCGACAATTCCCAAAATTCCCCCAAAAAATCCCCCAAAATTCCCAAAAATCCACAAAAATCCCCAAAATTCCCCAAAAAAATCCCCACAATTCCCAAAAAAAATCACAAAATTCCCAAAATTCCCCAAAAAAATCCCCCAAAATTCCCAAAAATCCACAAAATTCCCCAAAAAATCCCAAAAATTCCCCAAAAAAATCCCCAAAAAATCCCCAAATAACCCAAAAAAATTCCACAAAATTCCCAAAAAAAAATCCCCAAAATTCCCAAAAAATCCACACAATTCCCGAAAAAAATCCCCACAATTCCCAAAAAAAAAATCGCGGAATTCCCAAAAAAAATCCCCAAAAAATCCACAAAACTCACAAAATATCCCCAAAATTCCCCAAAAAATCCCTAAAATTCCCAAAATATCCCCAAAATTCCCCAAAAAATTCCCAAAATATCCCCAAAATTCCCAAAATATCCCCAAAATTCCCAAAAAAATCCCCACAATTCCCCAAAATTCCCCCAAAAAAATCCCCCAAAATTCCCAAAAATCCACAAATATCCCCACAATTCCCAAAAAAAATCCCACCAATTCCCAAAATTCCCCAAAAAATCCCCCAAAATTCCCAAAAATCCACAAATATCCCCACAAATTCCCAAAAAAAATCCCCACAATTCCCCAAAAAAATCCACGAAATTCCCAAAAAATCCCCACAATTCCCAAAAAAAACCCCAAAATTCCCCAAAATAATCCATGAAATTCCCAAAAAAATCCCCACAATTCCCAAAAAAATCCCCAAATTCCCAAAATTCCTCCAAAAAATCCCCCCCAAAATTCCTAAAAATCCACAAAAATCCCCACAATTCCCAAAAAAATCCATGAAATTCCCAAAAAAATCCCCACAATTCCCAAAAAAATCCCCAAAATTCCCCCAAAAAAATCCACAAAATTCCCAAAATATCCCAGAATTCCCAAAAAAACCCACCAAAATTCCCAAAAATCCCCACAATTCCCAAAAAATCCCCAAAATTCACCAAAAATCCACAAAATTCCCCCAAAAATCCCCAAAATTCCCCAAAAAAATCCATGAATATTCCCAAAAAAAAATCCCCGAAATTCCCAAAATATCTCCAAGATTCCCCCCAAAATACACCAAATTCCCAAAAAAATTCCCAAAATTCCACAAAAAAATCCCTAAATTCTCCAAAAAATCCCCAAAAATTCCTAAAATATCCCCAAAATTCCCGCAAAAATACACCAAATTCCCAAAAAAATCCACGAAATTCCCAAAAAATCCACAAAATTCCCAAAAAATTCCTAAAATTCCCCAAAAAAATCCACGAAATTCCCAAAAAATCCATGGAATTCCCAAAAAAAAATACACGAAATTCCCAAAAAATCCACACAATTCACAAAAAAATCCACACAATTCCCAAAAAAATCCACAAAATTCCCAAAAAAATCCCCACAATTCCC
>NW_027099740.1:0-3000 GCF_031753505.1 Anomalospiza imberbis | reverse complement strand
AAGGGACCCCAAATTCCCAAGGACTCCCCCAATTCCCAGGGAACCCCAAATCCCCGGGACCCCAAATTCCCAAGGACTCCCCCAATTCCCAGGGAACCCCAAATCCCCGGGACCCCAAATTCCCAAGGACTCCCCCAATTCCCAGGGAACCCCAAATCCCCGGGACCCCAAATTTCCAAGGACTCCCCCAATTCCCAGGGAACCCCAAATCCCCGGGACCCCAAAATCCCAAGGACTCCCCCAGTTCCCAGCGAACCCCAAATCCCCGGGACCCCAAATTGCAGCAACTTCCCCAAACTCGGGTGACTCCCAGTGACCCCAAATTTCCCGTGACTTCCCCAATTCCTCTTCCCCAAATCCCGCTTTTGGGGTCCCCGCCCTTCTCCCACATTTCGGGGTCCCCTCGTTCCCACTTTTGGGGTCCCCCCCCGTCCCCATTTTTGGGATCCCTCGTTCCCTTTTTTGGGGTTCCCTCGTTCCCATTTTTAGGGTCCCCCAACAGCCCAAATTCCCCGATTTCCTCGGTTTTGGGGTCCCCCCCGTTCTCCATTTTGGGGTCCCCCCGTTCTCCATTTTGGGATCCCCCCAATTCCCCAGTTTTGGGGTCCCCTCAATTTACCCCGTTCCCATTTTTGGGATCTTCAATCCCCCCAACATTCCCCCCATTTTGGGATCCTCCCGTTCCCATTTTTGGGATCCCCCCATTATCGGTTTTGGGATCCCCCAAATTCCCCCGAACTCCCCCAAATTTTTGGGTCCCCGTGCCCGTTTTTGGGGTCTCCCTGCCCCTTTTAGGGGTCCCCGAGCCCATTTTTGGGTTCCCCGTTCCCGTTTCAGGGGTCCCCGAGCCCATTTTTGGGTTCCCCGTTCCCGTTTTTGGGGTCCCCGAGCCCATTTTTGGGTTCCCCGTTCCCGTTTCAGGGGTCCCCGAGCCCATTTTTGGGTTCCCCGTTCCCGTTTTTGGGGTCCCCGAGCCCATTTTTGGGGTCCCTGTTCCCATTTTTGGGTTCCCCGTTGCCGTTTTTGGGGTCCCCGTGCCCGTTTTTGGGGTCCCCGAGCCCATTTTTGGGTTCCCCGTTCCCGTTTTTGGGGTCCCCGAGCCCATTTTTGGGTTCCCCGTTCCCGTTTTTGGGTTCCCCATTCCCATTTTTGGGTTCCCCGTTCCTGTTTTTGAGGTCCCCGAGCCCATTTTTGGGTTCCCCGTTCCCGTTTTTGGGTTCCCCGTTCCCATTTTTGGGTTCCCCGTTCCTGTTTTTGGGGTCCCCGAGCCCATTTTTGGGTTCCCCGTTCCCGTTTTTGGGGTCCCCGTTCCCGTTTTTGGGGTCCCCGTTCCCGTTTTTGGGGTGTCCCGTACCCTGCTCCAGCGCCAGCCCCAGCGTGACCCGCCCGGTTCTGCCGGTGGCTCCGAAGATCGCGATCTTCATCCCCTGCGCCGTGAACCGAACCGAACCGAACCGAACCGGACCGGGATCGGGATCGGGATCGGGATCGGGATCGGGATCGGGATCGGGATCGGGAGCAAGAGCGAGACTCAAACCAGGACAGCGCTCGGGACCGGAACCGAGACTGAAACCGGGATCGGTTTCGGGACCGGGATCGGCTCCGGGACCTCCGCGACGCGCCGGGGAGTTTTGGCCGCGGGACTGGGAGGGGACTGGGAGGGGACTGGGAGGGACTGGGAGGGGACTGGGAGGGACTGGGAGGGGACTGGGAGGGACTGGGCGGGACTGGGAGGGATTGGGAGGGACTGGGAGGGGACTGGGGTAAACTGGGAGGGGACTGGGATAAACTGGGAGGGACTGGGATGGACTGGGAGGGACTGAGAGGGGACTGGGATGGACTGGGAGGGACTGGGATAAACTGGGAGGGAACTGGGAGGGACTGGGATGGACTGGGATGGACTGGGAGGGATTGGGAGGGACTGGGAAGGGACTGGGATGGACTGGGATGGACTGGGATGGACTGGGAGGGGAACTGGGATGGACTGGGAGGGGACTGGGATGGACTGGGATGAACTGGGAGGGACTGGGATGAACTGGGAGGGACTGGGATTGGACTGGGAGGGACTGGGATGGATTGGGAGGGGACTGGGATGGATTGGGATAAACTGGGAGGGATTGGGATGGACTGGGAGGGACTGGGATGGACTGGGAGGGATTGGGAGGGACTGGGATAAACTGGGAGGGAACTGGGATAAACTGGGAGGGACTGGGATGGACTGGGAGGGAACTGGGATGGACTGGGAGGGACTGGGATGGACTGGGAGGAACTGGGATGGACTGGGAGGGACTGGGATGAACTGGGATAAACTGGGAGGGACTGGGCGGTGCGGGATCGCCTCGGTTCGCATCATTCTGGTGCAGCCAATCCCAGTCCGTATGGTCCCAACCCATAGCGTCCCAGGCTGTAGGATCCCAGTCCATACTTGATCCCAGTTCCCGGGATCCCAGTCCAGGTTTGATCCCAGTTCCCGGGATCCCAGTCCATGTTTGATCCCAGTTCCTGGGATCCCAGTCCATACTTGATCCCAGTTCCCGGGATCCCAGTCCATGTTTGATCCCAGTTCCCGGGATCCCAGTCCATGTTTGATCCCAGTTCCCGGGATCCCAGTCCATGTTTGATCCCAGTTCCCGGGATCCCAGTCCATGTTTGATCCCAGTTCCCGGGATCCCAGTCCATGTTTGATCCCCGTTCCCGGGATCCCAGTCTATGTTTGATCCCCGTTCCCGGGATCCCAGTCCATGTTTGATCCCCGTTCCCGGGATCCCAGTCCATGTTTGATCCCAGTTCCCGGGATCCCAGTCCAGGTTTGATCCCAGTTCCCGGGATCCCAGTCCAGGTTTGATCCCAGTTCCCGGGATCCCAGTCCATGTTTGATCCCAGTTCCCAGGATCCCAGTTCCCGGAATCCCAGTCCAGGTTTGATCCCAGTTCCCGGGATCCCAGTCCATGTTTGATCCCAGTTCCTGGGATCCCAGTCCATGTTTGATCCCAGTTCCCA